>NC_134569.1:120054066-120076566 GCF_050947875.1 Dermacentor variabilis
CTTCGTGCTTGTGCGGACTTTTCAGCGTGAGAAATTACGGCTGCGCGTTGCACGGTATCAAAGTCGCGGTGTCTCGTAACACTTCTTCATGATTAAGTTATTATATTGCGTATGTGAACTGCGCTTATCCTTGCGCGCTAATTTTGGGCACACATTTATGTATACTGCGCGGCCCTCACATGGAACATGTAGCCTCTTAGCTGTTAACTCAACACTCTATACAATCGAAGTGCGATATCTATATATGTTGTCTACGCAGCAAACCGATTTACTTCAAGGAATCTTGCTTCCTTCCAGTAGTAACTTGGTTTTGAGAGGTGCAGTCTCCTCTTTTTGATTCCCCTAATAGAAAGCAGAATTTATAGGACTTCGTGGCCTATCGACTTCACGCCAGATTCCTTTTAGAGATGTGGCCGCACGAAGGGCACAAAGTAAAAAAAGAAGTTTCGTGTTTCGTACGCGGGCATGTATGAGTGTGAAGCATCACTAAACCGCCGCCGGTACTAGCTCTACTCCTAGAGATATTCATGACCTCAACTGAACGACGCTGAAAGTTGATTCCTCAAGTCTTTCCATTCAGCCGTACGCGTAGAAGGTGACCACTTTCCCAAGAAGATCACCCGGGTATTGATGACTATGTCTATAGCAGCTTGCTGCAATGCACAAATGCGAGGCAAAAGCTAAGGCCTGTGCGATCCATACAAACCATAAAATATTTGAGGCACAGCCAGGAGAAGAGCGAAATGTTAATTGATTAGTTCTTCGTTCAGGAGATAATGGGTGACCAGGAACGAGCGGCAGAGAGAACGGTGAACAAGCCGACGCAACGAATGCTTGAGACACCGCTTTATGTGATTTTCACTGAAGGTGTTAAGCTCACACCGCACTCGGAATGTAGCATACGAATATCCATGGCTACGGGAGATTACTATCTCATCCTGTATTTGACTCCTTGCTACTGCCTCCACCCTCAGTCTTCGATGGTGTCGCGAATGTCCCGTTTCACATTTCATTGCTTCATTATCTGTTCTTTCTCTCAGATCTGCCCGACATCTGTAAATGTCAGCTTGTATTTGTAGCCGACCAGAATGTGGGTAGGTTTCTTGTACAGACGCCCATCCATCCACGGAATCATAGCATAGAACTAGCAGCATCGCTCTAATTAATTCACTGAGGTAAGTTTATGCATTGTAGTGCTGCTTTCTGAATTTAGTCGATACTACGTACAGCTAGTACAACCGACACCACAATACTCTGAAGGAGGATCGGCGAGACAAGTGAAGAACACAGCGCGCAGGCGACCCATCATGATGTTTAATGTCACACGCAACATAATTCCGAAGAATATATGCGGATACGAGCTAGACAAGGTGCGTACGGTGGATGACGCAGTTGAGTTCACATTTCTTGAGGGTATACTTCACTGTTTCTCTAAGACGGCGATTTTAACTACTTGAACTGTGTTATAGCGTGCTTCTGCCGAGCCCCTTCAACAGTAGACGTGGACGTACTGCACATTTGTATATACGTGCTCTGAGGCGATATATATCGATGCTTCCCGGTGCGCATGCCACCCCCGCAAGACTTGCCCGCAAGTCCGGGCAAGTCTGAATGCGCACCTTGCTAACGAAGGTAATTGGTACAGTTTCGGTGATTTGGTTCACGCTATACGATGACCCACCAGCGTCAAAGTTAGCTGGAAATCAGTACCCGTATGCGTATCTGCGTTTCTCCTTGTCCATTACGTCCATTGACCTTTGATGATGCGACATCTAGCGAGCATGGCTTCCTACTGCCGCTCGCAGGGCCATGGCGATCTGTTCCACTACACTCCACCACAGGCCACACGATGAAAGAAGACGAAAAAAAAAACCCTTCGATTCAAGCCAATAACCACCCGAATCTTGGCCAATCCCCCACTGTGGGTATGTGCCACGGCCACTCAGGACAACAACAACGAGACTGTGGGTATGCGCCAGCGTACGCCCTTCTTTTTACGCGGATCCGAGAGCTTGTCGTTAAGATTCACCAACACAGAAGACGTGGTAGCATGGTGCCGATACGTTAAATGTTTTCTACCACTTCGAAATAGCGCTTTGTAGCACTTGCTCCGTCGGGCAGCACCCACTATATCAGAAGGCGAGAGAGTGATCGATTGAAAGAGATCTGAACAAAAAAAAAGCACTGTCCTCAGGTTGGGGCCGCATGCGGCGGTTGGGCTATCAAGAAAGAAACGGAAAGAACATCATTCTTGAACTGTGGAGCTTCACATGAGAAGCCTAGCTAGTGCGACCTAGATCCCATACATCCTCTCTTCTTACGCAAGTCAAGTTGCCGTTCCTTTTTTTATATATTTATTCTCTCTCTCTATCTTGTGCTCCTAGGACGTCATAACCTGCCATCAGCTCCACTTGCTGTTCGCGGTGGTCATTTCGCGAACAAAGCGATCTCTGTCCCAGTTGATGAAAACCATACCTTCAAAACGAGAAATATAAATCGTACCCCCCGCGTCAGCATTTAACATTTCTCTTTACAAGTTTCGCAATAAACTTTTTTGCGCACTTCGGGTCTCCACTTACTGCTTACATGACATTTGTTCATCTAGAAACCCTGCATGGTACACGTCTGGGCGAAGAAGACGAAAATGTATATATAGTACGATTCGCTTTTCTTGCGTGAATTCTATGACTCTCTCGGTTAGAGGTCAACCATAGCGACTTGAGCGCTGATTCGCGCGGCATCACCGCGCTATGATTGAAAAAGAAAAAAAAACTAAATTATTAAATACACCGCGATGGCTTCTTCTATATCTTATCCCGCGCACTGCCGGCGCGTGAACTTCTTTTCTTCCCCCGAGAGGCTGTCCAGAAGCGTTGCTCGCCCCGTTGCAACCAGTTGAAGCTTACCCATGGAGCGCCGCTAGGCTTAGTAAGTGACCGTTTCTTCGCTCTCTCTTTTCCCTGTCAGCGTTCGCTCGAAGAACTTGCAGCTTCCCACTGTGTTTCTTGGACGCATATACCGTGTCGGGAGCTGAAATAAGCAGGTTTTGCACCTCCGCGCGCTGCTCAATCTTATCGGGAAAGCGGGAGCTAAGCTCATGCTAGGCTCGACGTAAACCTATGCGTTCAGACGTATGGATCACGCTCTCAGGGGCGTTTTTAGACGTTAAAGCGTTCCTTCACGTTATTTTTTTTTTCGTGCGTGAGAGCCGTTTGTCGTTGGCCTGTCGCCTTCGCTATAGTCACTATTGGCCGGTACTCGTTCTTGCAAACTGATGTAGTGTAAAAACGACTTTGTAAATGTGGGCTCTGGCTTCCATTGGCTGGTAAGCGAATTTAGTTGAACGCTAACGCTTAATGATTTTTTCCGTCGTGTTCACGCCTTCTCAAGACCTTCAGATCATTGGGATATTCAATATGCTTGGCTAGAAACGGGAACATTTTATTGCAGCTCTCGCTAGAGCTGCTTTAACGCATTAGTGCGAAGCCAAACACATTTCTCTGTTGGACACATTCTGTGTTTCGTGGGGAACTCGACGCGTCTTTTTGACACTGAATCATGAACACGCTGTGATCGGTAGCCGCTCGAACAAGCGCTCTGTGTGCCGGTGATTCGAATTAAGATTGTCGGGCCGGACATGCACCGTGCAGCGCGAACTGAACGCGCCAACACCCCGTTGAAAATATTCGGGAAGTTGAATTGTGCGGTTTTACTTACTCGATTCTGTACATGCGGTTCATAATTGACGCCATACCGGGAGTCTTCGCATTAATTTTTACCACGTGGTTCTTTTTCGCATTGTGCCTCCATCGCATTCTGGTGTATCGAACCCATGATCGACATCGTGCTCATAAACAGAACATCGTACATAGACATACACTAAGATACCGCAGCCGGTAACGCGTCGCAAGTACGTTCTAAGTATAGTTGTGTCTTTAGAAAGCTCCTCTATTAACAACTCAATAAGCTGGTTTCCATAAAATAAGCTCTGTTTAAGACTGTTCGTATGCTCTATGCCGTCCCTATGCGCTTTTGTCGTCGGTTCACACAAATGGTTAAACCAGGCACGTACGCAGGATTTCTTTTCGGGGGGGAGGGGGGGGGGGACAACCCAAGGTAACATTTCTATGCGAATGAGAAGGGGGGCAGAAACCTGGAGGCTTACGAAAAGGGTTCTACTCGAATTGAGGACGACGCAACGAGCTATGGAAAGAAGAATGATAGGTGTAACGTTAAGGGATAAGAAAAGAGCAGATTAGGTGAGGGAACAAACGCGAGTTAATGACATCTTAGCTGAAATCAAGAGAAAGAAATGGGCATGGGCAGGACATGTAATGAGGAGGGAAGATAACCGATGGTCATTAAGGGTTACGGACTGGATTCCAAGGGAAGGGAAGCGTAGCAGGGGGCGGCAGAAAATTAGGTGGGCGGATGAGATTAAGAAGTTTGCTGGGACGACATGGCCACAATTAGTACATGACCGGGGTTGTTGGAGAAGTATGGGAGAGGCCTGTGCCCTGAAGTGGGCGTAACCAGGATGATGATGATGATGATGATGATGATGATGATGATGATGAGGAGGAGGAGGAGGAGGAGGAGGAGGAGGTACCTTTACTAGTATAAATGTGAATAACGCCCGCCACTCGCCATAAAGGCGCGTAAACCTGCAAAAGAGAAATGAAATAATGTGCATCTCACAGGTACGCCTTTGAGATACAACTCTTCTTTACTTGGCAAACAAGGAACCACGTCGAATGGACTCGCGCAGGAAAGAAGCGCAGGAAGAACACTGCCAAGAACAAGTAAACCAACGAAAGTGCAAAATAAAGATTTCTACAATCACCATCAGCATATTTTATGTACCCACTGCAGGGACAAAGGCCTGTGTACTAGCATATAACTTTAAAAAAATAACAGCAGTTGGCAACCAAGGCACACGGACCGCGCAGGGCTGTGTTACTCCGCCAGCCAATCACAGAAGCAAACAAAATCGTTGTCATCCGGCCTTTTCAAAATGGCGTCGTACTTGATACCTCCGGAGCGTCTGCTGTTCTTGAGTCTTCATTGACGGAAGCAATGAGGTGTGCAACAGAAATGGACAAAGCGTATGGAGTCTGAGTATTTCACTCTTCAAAAGTCTACCCACCATGGTTGCTTAGGGGCTATAGTGTAGGGCTGCTAAGCACGAGGTCGCGGGATTGAATCCCGGCCACGGCGGCCGCATTCCGATGGGGACGAAATGCGAAAACACCCGTCTACTTAGATTTAGGAGCACGTTAAAGAATCCCAGGTGGTCCAACCTTCCGGAGTCCCCCACTACGGCGTGCCTCATTATTAGATCGTTGTTTTGGCACGTAAAACTCCGTAATTAATCAGATCTTCAAAAGTCTGTGGTTCATTTTCCTGCTGAGCCCCTTTTTCTCACGAAAATTCATTGCTAACTGAAGTGAAATTTGACAATAAATAGTTGCAGCGAAGCAAGCATTTTATTTCACTTCAATAAAGAATCAGGCTTTTGCCATTCCACTATGATAGGCGAGGGAAAACGTATAAAATAACGCGCTAATAATTTTATTTTTCTGGTTATCGCCTTATTTGGGTAACAGGAAAAGTTTGAAGTACGAATTATTTGCAGCCTATCGGAGGAACAGTGGATGGCGGTTATGAGGGCGCGCGCAGGGCTTCACGGCAGACTTAAGTTGTATCCGACTATAGTTGCGTTTTTCTTTAATAGCTCTGGAAGAATTATAGAGAAATATATATTTCAGGAACAATCGCAGTTCTTTTGGAGCTCTCATTTACGGCTCTACCAAGCGAAGTGCTAAAACCAACTCGTATTGTTATTTGGGAAGTTGCGTAATGATGCGTGGCCGCCAGTCCCGTACAACCGCGTAGAGCGCAGGACGCTGCGGTTCTAGACGTACTGCGCCCACCGCGGAAGGTTAGAAAAACACCTACATAAGCACAGCAGAGAAGTGGCTATGTCACGCGGCTCGACTGATAAGCGTAGAAGTCTCATTCAAGATGCACAGAATTGTTCTCCACTTTCGGCAGCGTTTTCTGTACTTCCTTTTTAAATAAGATGTTAATTGATCCATAAATATTTTCACAAACAATGGTTAAACTTGTTCATTTTCACTTTTCCTTCATGTTTCGCTGTTGCCTCGACTTGATTTCTCAAGTTCATGCGACTCTTGTATCCAGTTGCCAATTTTGCACGATAAGTGCTGTACAATTAGGGAAAAACCAGACGAGGTAACGGGTGACACGTGTTGCTTATGGGTTTAAGTGTTATTGCAGGGTTTGATGATGGACGCTGTTTCACATTATTTTAATTTGCACTTTATTTAACACTTATCGCGGGTATATCGTTCCAACGATCTGCCAGGGTCGCGGCAAGCCGCCACTCGAGGAAATAATAAAGAAAAAGGAAAAGTTAAACTCAACTGGCGTTTTCTCCGACTGCAAATCGTTCCTCAAGCATACAGACCAGCTGAATACGAACCGAATCTCTTTCCTGGTCCCTGAATTAGTCTAAACAAAGAAGGTTGAACTAACGAAGCAATAGCCACGCGCGTGACCGTTGAATAGACGGTGACAACTGAACACATCTCGAGTTAATCGCGCGGGCACCGAATCGATGAGAAAACTGGCCTTCACACCCCAGGAGATGCCGATAAATACCGTCATACAAAAGGAATGAAAAAGGCAGCAAAATGTTGACCACCGAAAAGCTGTCAAGTTTCAACATTGATTTGGCAGCGCTTTAGGAATGTGTGTGAGGATTTTATGGCGTGGGCGGGGAGGGGGGCTGGTTATGCTGCTTAATTTCTTTATGGGGGGGGGGGCTGCTCCCCCCCCTCCTGGTTACGTGCCTGGGTTAAATGATAAGCGGTTTCGCCTCAGATCCAACCACGTGACGCTTTGCGATTCGTGGTAGTGGCTCCACGCCGTCTCTTTGCCATTTATTGTCAGTGTGGCGCCAGGACCTTTTCCCGCTAAGACTTCATGCTTGATCGAGTTTGCTTGGGTTGCTCTCCGGAGCGGACACTTAACCCCTAACTTTATCCCATGTGAAAAAAATATGCACTCTATAGGAATAAGCTATAAGAAGCGAACACACTGTGGTGGGCACGCTACCACTGCGAACGGCTTCGCATAATTTACACCACTAAAACGTTGCGTTGATTTCGAACTCGAGAATTGCATCACCATCAATTAACGAGAAGGGGCCTACGTCTAGTACACATAAACACCCGGAAAAGAGGACAGGAATACGGCGCCGCGGTAGTTCAAGTGGTAAGAGTATCGCACGCGTAATGCGAAGACGTGCGTTCGTATCCCACACGGCCAGTTACTTTTTATGCGTCCATTTTCGTTCCCTTTATTTATCATTTCCACATTTACATTGAAACAACTAATACATCGTATACTTTCCTTGGTGTCGTTATCTGTTAACTCATCATTATATCCCCATTAATTAGGCCTTTGTATCGTCTGCTTCTACAGCGCGTTATTAAACCGACTAGATGTGATTCAAGCAACAGTGGTGTATACACATAAGCCACTGCGGTTGCCATTGCTGAGTGTTTTAACATTTATTGTATGTTAGTCTGAACGTCGAGTTCGGACGAGGATGTTCATATATGAAGTGAGAGAAGTACGTGCGTGCTGCGATGAAAAGATGCGCCCTCCGGCGGCAGACAGCGTCATGTCGCAGGTCACAGCGATGTGCATAACCTATCTCATGATTATGTTAAGACCTGCCTAAGGCCTCCATAATGCCAGGATTCCTAGTTTTCGCTCGAATATGTTCATTCGTTATCATCCACCGTTCATTGTCAGTCGATAACGGTGATAATAGGGGCGGATAGCCGCTGGGATAACTCACAGTATACGCAACAGGGAGTAGCATTGAAAAAGAAAAATAGTTATATCCCGCCCCAGGCCTCGGAAACGCACCAAGGCACATATTCGCAAAAACGTTCTTGCGCAAGGATCGTTTGTAGGAACAGATTCCAGCCAATCTTGACGTTCATATCATTAGCGAAAGCGGCCGGCCAATTCCAAGCAGAATTTACGAAAGGAAAGCTCTGTGAATTTGAATCCAGAGCCCCTATACACAAAAAAAACACACACACACACTTAGGTTGGAATAGTTCGTAAGCGAAAACTCCAACCAATGGTCGGGCTGGCATATTCTTTACAAAAACGGCCGGGTAATGGCAAAGAGCACTCGCGAAACAAAAGTTTCGTGCATTCGCCCCCAGATTCACCGAGCGGCACTTGCCGGTTGCTCGAATCTAACGGAACACGCTCAGCTGAACTCAATCGTTCTGCTTGCGCAGGCGACGGGGACGTGTGGCGCTCTCACCGCGATGGCCACCCGCCAGCGTCACACTGCCACTGCCGGCCCCGGCAGACGTAATCAACACTCACAGAATCAGCGCCAGAGAGAGAACCAACGCTCGCGACGCACACCACCGCACGGGAGCAATGACGAGTACGAGCGCCGCTACGACAGGGACGGGACCGACGACAGTTTCGACGGGAACGTGATGCCGTGGCCGGGCATAGTGCCGCCGCCGTTCCTCTATCTGCCACCTCCCATGGTTGGCTTCTCTGAGCTGATGTCTCCGTTCAGCCCCTACGGCTCTATCGTCGACGAAAACACGGACATCTTGGACGCCTACTACGCGGCCGAGTACGCGGGTGCGAGCGCTTTCGACTTGCAGGACGAACCTGTCCTTTACGATTACGACGTTGACGTACAGCAGCAAATGGACTACGCTCGGTTCCTGCACGCTTCGATGGCGCGAGGACTCGACGTTGGTGAGAGAGCGGACGAAGAAGACAGCGGCACAGGCGAGCCGCACCCCGGAGTTGCCAACGGTGACGATTCGCCGCGCCACGTGATGAGCAGAGGCGGCTGCGGCGACGCCCAGGAGGACCCGGAGCCCGTCTTCCAAGAACCCTGGGAAGAACTTCCGGACGACTACTATGGTCCCGTGGTGACCAGCTACGGCACCGTGTCCGTGATTCTGCAAGATTCCATACGCGTCGACATCGCGACGGACGGCTCCGTGCGGGTCGTCAACTTCGCCATGCACTGCACGGCGGCCATCAACTCCTCGGGCGACTCGAGCTGCGTGTGCCACCCGTGCGGCCGCGTGCTTCAGGAGGGCGAAAACGTGGACATGGTCTCGGGCACCAGGTTGGCCAAGGTCTCCGGCCGCGGAGTGACGTTCACGGCGCTCAACCACGGACTCGTCTATCTGGTCGACGCTTCGGGTACCAAGTCGACCACCGAGCGATTCCGGAACCTCTTCTACGACCTCCCGCTGAGCGTGTTCCACTCCAACCAGGAACAGGGTACCGAGCGCTTCCGCGAGTGTTTCCGCCTGGTAAGGGAGGCGAGGCAGAGAAGCACACGAAACGGCGATGAAATCTGGCTGGTCGGTAGCGTCCGCATCAAGCAGACGCCGTGGGGAGACGTCCAGGTGTCACGTGACTCGGGCAGGCGGGTCGTCTGGACCTCGCCCACTGCCGGAACGATCTCGGTGGCCACACCGCTCGTGAAGATCGCTTTGAGCGTCGACCCCTCTAGATTCTTTTTCGTGAAGATGGGACAAAAGAAAATCAGCGCCAGTGCAGAGGCGTTCACGGTGAGAAATGGCAGCCAGAGCGCCGGATTCGACAATCAGGGCCGGGTCACTCTACCCTGACAGCACTTTGTCGGATCCTAAGCTCTGGAAAAAAAAAACTGAACATTTCTCCTGAACAGGCTTCATGAAATTGACTCCATCCCCCATCCCCCCCCCCCCAAAAAAAAAGAAGGAAACTATTCCTTGTTTGTTCAAAGTGGACAGACAGCTCAAAGCTCAAAGTGGACGAACTGTGATGAAGCTCGCATCATTTTCACGTACAGTCATACTGTACTTCTGACAGCTATAGGGACCCTGAGCAAGGAAGACAAAAAGTCTACTATGATTTGAAAGTGAGGTCGCCGCCCATTTCATCCAAGACATTAAGACCATCGCACAACATGTCATCAGTGTGCTTAACGACAGTGATTGCTTAATTGGCGATGTCATCGACGCTATTTGACTACTAGCAATCAAGAAAATTTTGAGAAGGTCGGTAAGGACATGCAGGATTGCATTGGAAGCCAAGACAGAGCCGGAAGTCGCGTGACGCTGCGCGGGGGAATTCCTGACACATCGCGGCGTGTATGGCGGGGTTACCTGAGTAGTCTTGGTAGCCCGAGTAAGGTGGACAGCTCCATTACTCGATTAAATTGCAAACTGCTTTGAACCGTGCACCCTCAGTCGATCACCGCTCACTGAGCAAATGATACCAATAAAGGGCGCCACGTTCTCTCCTCATCAGATTCAGAGCACAGAGCAGTGCTGCTTTTGTTGCAGCTGTCATAATAATGTGAAGTGCGCTCGATCAATGCTTGTAAAAATGTTGACACAAATGTAGCACAACTGCGCGACATAGCTACTTTAGCGCGAAATCTTGGTCGCGTAGCTAACTTGTGTACAGAAGACGTCAGTAACTCGCTGGTATTCAGCGGCAGCTATACAGCTTTAACTTCATAAACAGAAAATTCTCGGCCGAGAATTTTCTCTACCTATGTAGAGAAATGTATTTCTCTGCGCTCCGGAGCCTAGAGAAATACATTTTAACTTGGAATTAAAGCGGTTTGGTACTTAATTGCGTAACTCGATATGGTGCTTTGATGCAGTAACGAAAAAAAAAAGGTCGCGCAAGAATTCTCGATTATTTCTTTCCTGCCCGATTTTCCATGTGGAAATAAATAAATAAATAAATAAATAAATAAATAAATAAATAAATAAATAAATAAATAAATCGGAAGAGTAAGCACCGTGGCGCGCTCCTCGTTAACGACGGCACCAATGTCTACTCGGTAAAATGTTGTAGGCTGCTTTAAAGAAGCAGCACGAACTTTTTCTGCGTAGCGCCTTGTATGTGGCACTGTATCGGAGACCTGGGCAAGTGGGACTGCTGCTGACGAAGGCATTCCGGAGCCAACTCAAAGTAACCTGTCCTCGCGTTTATCGAGTTGCTTCCTCTCCACGCACTCCATATACGGACGGTGCCACGTGCGTTCTGCGGTGTCTCCTTGCTTGGTGTATTCCCGGCAAAGCTTACCTTGTCGCTGCTTACCGAAGCAGCGACTCGTCGAATACTCCGTCGTTAGTCCCTCTACACAGGCTTGTTGCACGAGGCCTTTCAAGGAAAGCTTGTGAAGGGGAAAGTACGAGAAGTGACAGACATGCAGTTTGGGGCGGTGGTTACAGCAATGCTGTAGATAAGTGTTTTTATCCTGCCATATAATACCGTCCTTCTGTGTGATTTATCTTTTCGCACGCTTGTTAATAATGCCAAATATACGACGCACGGAATAAGCATATAGCAGCGTAGTTTAGAGCTTGCTGTTGTCCTTCATACTTTTTTATTGACATGCTTCGCCGACCCTCTCCATCCTAAACGCGGCCACAACCGCTCACTCGCTTCTCTCCTTACTTTTCAACGCGCGCAGGAAAGAAGTAGTTCAGTAATTTACTCGGTGTATTTCATATGATTCTCGTTGCTTGATGCGGTTCCACAAATAAATATAGCACCTACGCGCTGAGCATTCCGCGAAGGCTGCTTCATACGAAGAAGCGCCAAGAGAGAATACGCACTGCGAGACGGGCTTCCGTTGTAAACTGTTCATTCATCTTGTCACTTTCAGTGTATAATAACCACCAGACCCTCGACAAAAGCTACTATTGTGGCCATATGCCGAAGTTGTTAAGATCAGCATCAATGTAACTCCTCTAACCATTACCTCGAGTGGCCAGACACTGGGGAAGATGCTAACAAAACTCAAATTCCAAAGAAATACGACGCTAAAGGAACGAAAAATTATGGATTCATTAGCTTGTAGCGTACATGTTGCAACATATGGTGAGCGAAACGGTTACTAAGGCGACATCGACCAGGGTTAATCAGCAGTAGCCGCCTTCCCATGACGATGATGTGTGAATGTAGGCGCGTGAGACGTCACGTGATGTTTTGCGCGTCGCGGATCAAGTGGCGCCGCGGCTTTATAAGTCAACGCCAAGCAAGGTTCAGGGGAAGTCTGCTGTGACACATTGCGGTAATCGGGCGTGCGTGAGGCGTGCTCATGGCCAAGGTCTAGGTTAATCGGCCAGCGTTCGGCAACGAACGCAGGAAGGGCGAGACAAATTAGTTCATAATGTCGAATTCATTCCCTGTGCGCGAAGTCTGTTGTATACTTAAGTTCGTCATTAAATATAGTGTTTTACTTTCGTCAAACGCTGCCTCTTCATGGATGAAGACTTGGACTTCCCAGTGCCATTAGCAACTTACGCAGATGTATATTACAGCACTTGCGCTTATCGCGACGAAAATACCCGGGCCCGACCAAGGGATTAGATGAATCAGAAGAGTGTCATTTACGAAGATTCCGAAGCATGTCATTTAATAACCCAGTCAAGCTACATGCTATTGAGTCACAATCCTTTTCGGCCGAGTGTAAGTTCTGCGGGCAGAAAGCAGATTTGTACCATATGGTATGGGCCTGCCAGGCTAATAGTGCCTTAGAAACTATATACAACAGCCAACGTGGAAAGGATGGGAGGCAGCCATGTCCAGCTCAACCCTCGAGGACCAGCGAGCCCTCGTGGAAAGAGCCAAGGCGGCGGTCTTAGCCAACGGAATTCCGGAATAAGAATTCGACCACCCTTCTCCTAACTCCCATCCCCTTTTCCTTTCAATAAAACGTTTTCATCATCATTCATGGTGAAGACTAAAGCGTACCGCGCAAGCGGCAACTTGAAATCAATGCTGAAATAGATGGAAAGATACTCATTCAGCCAAATAGGCAACGGTTGCCACACATTGTAGCCGCCGTAGCGACGCTGTGGTTATGCATGGTACCACGTTTCGACGAGAACGGAACGTAAAATCGATTCATTAGTTAGAGTTAACATTCCCCAGCTACGCTACATTTGGGGCACGTCGTGGTCAAATGCTTCAAATCGGTCTGGAATACTTGGATACCTACAATGCGCGTCTTAATTTATTACACGACGGTCTCGTGTTCTCATCGCGATATGGCCACCGAGGCTGAAAATTTCTTGGTCGACAAAGTGAGAGGGAGAAAGGTTTAATGATACGAAATGCAGAGAGGTCGGCCTGAGGTACATTCCTCTATCCAGCTACTCTGCATTGGGAGAAGGAGAAGAGGGAAAGATAGAGGGAAGAAAAGGGCATGGTCCGCAGAACAATGCCATAACCACTTAGACAAAGCGACAGGCCGATGCAAGTACTGCCGCGCATTTCGGTGAAACCCAATTGATCCTATTATTCTGGCGCCCTAAATTAAGACATCTCTGATAGCGCGAATGTCACTTTACGATGTAAAACACTCTTGATTGAGTTAGTATAATTTTCATTATACAAACCGTTGCCATCATTTCCTTCTGTTCTGCAGTTGCTTTGTCCTCCCTGGAAAGCTCAAGCTATGCGACCACTCATAAAAGCTGAATGAATGAAAAACTGTCTCCCGTGTCTCTTGGTTTCTTTGTTTTCGACATCCCTCTCCGTGACTATGTTTGTGTTGCAAGAGTAGCTGGTACAAAAGTAAGGAAAATAGAGACTATTTACTATGCATTGCGTTTAATACGCCCACTGCCTTCGTTTTCGTAGTCTTCGAACTGCAAAGGAGAGAAAGACTGCTGTATAAAAAGAAGCATGTTTTCGCATTTTTCCACCTCGGCAAGGCAGCTAGAACATTGAGTTTATCACATAGAGTTTATCACCATAGTAAGAAACTCTATAACCGCTCACTACTGTTACGGTGTTCCACCTGTCACAACGATCCCAATCGTGGTACTGACTGAGCGTGAATGTCTTTTATTCTACCAGGGCCCGACCATAACTTCTGTTGTTGTTGTTGTCGTTGTTGTTGTTGTTGTTGTTGCATTTTCCCCCGTATTCTTTCTCTTGCTTCTACGGAGCCACTCACTCGTTGTGGGATATCGTAATCATCACCCGCTCTTCTCTGCCACGCAAGCCTCGCGAACGCAGTCGCAGTAGCCGAAGGTTTTTCTTGGAACGTTGCCGACTCTGGTAAGTGACGTTCTATATTAACTGAACTGAATTATCGCTTCCAGGTTATTAGTGTCAGCAAGAGAACTTTGTCTCGCCGTACTTCTGAGGCATAACCGACACCAAGGACCCAAATATCCGCATTTCTACCAGCGATCCGCTCTTTGATCACAAGGGTTGAGCTAGGCCTGGCCAACACTTAACGTACGTAAATCTACCAGGCTTGAAAGTACCCACTTGTGAGTTCAATTCATTGAATTCGCTCGCTATTCGATATATATTGACAAAATTACCACGCCGAATTATTATATGGAAACGAAATCTTATCGGTTTTACGTAGCCGCGGTGTTCAATGACTGTTGTTACGTTTCGCCTACGACGCGCGGTAAAGCCGGCGAGGATACAACAGACGCCAGGGCTTCGTTCAAAGCGGCAGACATTTTGGCCCGTTCGGCGCCGCCGCTACGCCTCCCTGCCAAGCGCGTCCAGGCATGTTCCGATGCCACGTGTCTTCATGTGCGTGTGTGAGTGTATGTGCATATTGGTGCCCACGCTTGTCGAAGCGCGGCAGCCTGGGAGAGGAGCTCCCAACAACTGTGAAGCAAGGGGGTCCGAGCGGCGCCGACACGACGGCTGCTCCTCCTTCTTTTCCCATTGTGCCCACGCTTGTCGAAGCGCGGCAGCCGGGGAGAGGAGCTCCCAACAACTGTGAAGCAAGGGGGGTCCGAGTGGCGCCGACACGACGCTGCGCCACCTTATCCCATTGTGCCCGAGCGGCACCGTCACGTGCTCGTCTATAGAGGGGTTCCTTCTTGCCCTCAACTGCGAGAGTATAAAAGCAGCTGCCCCCGGACGCCAAAAGAGGGCTCCGATTTCTTCTGTTGAGTAACGTGCTCTCCCGACTCTCTACTTCGGTCAACCTGACCGCCAACTCTTTGCGATGTTAGAATAAACAAGTTGTTTTGTTGTTACCAGTCGACTCATGCTTTGCCGGGACCTTCGGATGCTTCCAGTTGTACCCCAGGCCGCCAGGCCAACGCTACCCTTGGCGCTTGCGACCCAGGTGCAACAACGGGCGTCAGCGCCGAGTTCCCAACAACTCGTACCAGCGGTGCGATTCAAACACTGTGAAGTTCTGAGCCCGAGGTCGCGGGTTCGTTTCCTGGCCACATTTTGAGAGGGACATAGACGCTAGTTTACGTACATCTAGGCGCATGTTAAAGAACTTCAGGTGGTCAAAATTAACCCGGAGGCCTCGATCCACTGCGTCGTTCCACATAACCCAATGCGTAATTTTATGAAGCTAGACCCCATACTTTTATGACCGCGATGACATTATGTCCGCAATGGCAGCCACATCCTACTCGCGATGGCTTGCATTCCTGAATCTTTTATTACTAATTCTGTAGTTGAGCCTTTTTCGAAGACAATATGATTTGTTTGAAACACGAAGATTAATGTTTCACTGCAAACTAATGTGTTGCAAACGAGTACCTACTCCTAAATTTTGCTGTCATTGCGTGCAGGCTAAGGAAAAATGGGTGGACAAAGAAGCCTTGGCTGTTCGCTGCTGTCCCGCTACCACCAACCGATCAGCATGCAGCTGCATCATCCTCTCGTGCTGCGTCAAATTCCAGAGTCGCACTGGTCGCACATAGCTGGTCGCACATAGCTGGTCACACATAGCTGGTTGCACACACTGGTCGCACATAGCACACTGGTCGCACAGAGCGAAGATGGTAAACGCTGCAGCAGGCAAGAGGATCGCGACAGCTGTCCCAGCGAGAGTGACACAGCGTCCCGAGCCGTACCAGTGACTTTCTACGCGTGCAGCTATCACCGTGGCCTCTCGGAATGCCAGATTCTGTACGATCCTCACGGCTTTCTCTCCCTCTACCACTGTAATATCTTCGACACCGTCTACTTCACGGAGTACATTGGCAACGGCGAGCTTGAGCTCCTGTAGCCGGATAGCTGCCCTCCTGTTGCACGCTTCAACGTCCGGATTGCCACCGCTTCCTACTGGCGTCGATGCTGACGGGTCTTTGCGTTGGTGAAGAAGGGAATCACCCAGGCGAGCCACATGCGGACGACTTCTAAAGAGCGGTACAAGTGGAATACACCTGTAACACTGGCGACGTGCAGATCTGCCCAGAGACAAAAAAAAAATGTGGTCTGCGGGAAGAAATACACCGCAGACCCGAGGTAAGAAATCACGGCGCATCGTTCCCAATCCCTGAGCGCTTCAACAACTCCCTGTGGTGCACAGTACAAGTGGTCAACTGCCCGCTGCATGATGGGAACGAGTTTCCGAGGGCGATGGCAGCTGCGTGGGCCACCGACGCGGCTCAGATCAACGACGAGGCGCCGGACACCACTCGACCATTCGAACGACGTTCCGCAACCTTCGATAGGAACCACGCTTGGACGCTGAACAAAGAGCGGAACATTTCGATTAACGGTTTCCGGGATGTCGGCCAGGCGAAGATGACATCCGCGAGAAAAGAAGAAGTCGTCTGGTTCGTCGACGATGTGAGAATGAAACAGTCACCATACCACCCAGGTGTCTGATTAATCTGGAGCGCGGATGGAGATGGGCGTGACCTACGGTAGGGAAGATACTGGTGACGACGTTCTCGCAAAATCGGTGGTCACCAGCGACCCGACGGACCTTTTCTTCCTCAGGATGGGCCACAATACGCGACTACCAGCGTAGGTGGCTTCGCAGTGAAGAACGGCACGAAGGAGCAGCATTTGATTTTGCGGCGATTGTCATTTTTCTGGCTTACTTTCGGACGAGGAATAAGAGTTCTTGTATATTAGTGTTCGTATGGGACACTCACTTTGCTTTTACAGAATATTAAAAGTATGTAATGTTACAATTGCTCTAAATTTCTTAAACGTCGACGTGCATGTTTCATTTATTGCATGTTACAAAACGCAAAATTCACAGGCTGTATTTTTTTCGTTACGTAGTTTGCTGCTTTGCGCAGAGCCGTAAGTGGGCAATATCTAGTGACATATATTGAAGTAGTCGTTATCAGTATTCGTTTAAAACAAATGATATATATGGCAGTGTGGATTGGATTATCTGTAAACTTAACAGGGGAAATAAATTTCGCAGTGGTACGCAGCAGTTTCCAAGTTGTCTCTGCAGCGGCGACGTGGTTCTTGAGGCGTTCATGTTGAAGCACAAAGCAAGAAGTCGCGGACTTAGTTTATAACCATGTCGACCATGTCCTGAAGGACCGAGATGCGAAAGTGACACAAGAGGTGTAAAGTCTTCAAGGCTTCGCAAATATTACGGGAGACTCCGTGGCGAAAGGCTCTCGATTAATTTGTAACGCTCGGGGTTCTTTAACTTACACATGTAGTTATGTGTAAATGACATAGTTCTATGTCCAGTGTCATCGGTAGTTGGTCTCCTTGTCTATGTATCGTACCCACGACCTCATAGCGAGCGGCAGAACATTAGACATATACACCGCGGCGGCTGGATGCAAAATAACCAGTCCGTTCGTGCTTTCTTGGGTTCATTAAGGGAAGGGGGAGGGGGATGGGTGACCAGGCGGTCAAATTATTCTTTGGCCAGATTCATACGGTATTTCGTTCGTAAGCGACTTTTGCTATTGGCCGGCTTCCTTCGCTAATAATACTATCAGCATTAGGATTGGATGAAATTTTCTCCTTCAAATTTAGCTTAAGAACTTTTTGAAGATACGGGCCGTGAAGCCTTTCACTGCGACGTTTCACATACCCTGCGCGCTTATTTAGGACGTAAGACGACTTTAATCAAGTTAACATTGTACTCAATGTCTGCTCAACACGTGCTAGTCGACGGTGTCCTGAGATGGGTCGGTTGGCACATACTTTTGCGAACGTTTTGCAAGCGAGGAGCGTTTACAATCAACAAGTATACATATACAATAATACATGCGTCATTGAACCCTCTGTATCACTGCTCGGGAAAGAGTTGTAATATCCGGGTGTGCAGGGTGTGAGACCGGGCTAGTTGGTATTCCATGCTGAAGCGACTAGACACCAGTTGGAAGTTTGCGCTTGTCCTTGTCGCCTTTTTAGTGTCCTGTGTCCACTCTTGCGCTAGTCACTTTAGCATGTAATATCCGGGTTGCAAATTGTAAATGTCTCATGCTCTCGTGCAGTTGATTCTGTTACGATATCAGATGAATTATATTGTAAAAAATAAATAAGTAATTTGTGTAACGCTGCAGAGGTTATACTTTGGTCACTAAGACATATAGGCTTAAATGTGCTCTCCGAGATGTTAAACTAACTGCATATGTGGCACTGGTACGTCCCGCGTTAGAATATGCTAGCATAATATGCGATCCATATAAGAAGAATGAAGTGAATAAAATTGAAAAAACAATACAGAGGCGTGCAGGAAGATTTATTATGTATAAATATAGGTACACGGATTCAGTGACTGAAATGCTCGCTCAACTAAATCTGCCCGAGCTTTCATTGCAGCAAACCACCTATCCGAAACGTAGGAGGCCAAGCTCGCCCTCGGGGACCTGGAAGACCAACGACAACTTGTCACCAGGGCCAAGAGATCAGTCGAAGCCAAACGGTTCCTGGACTAAGAAAGCCTTCCCACCTCAGATTGATACAGAGCCTTGCTCGAGACACTGTTTCGAATAATAAAAAATTCTCTCTCTCTCTCTCTCTCATTGCGGCGAAAACTGGCTAGACTACAATGTATTTATCTAATGAAACATAGTTGCTTCAAATTTCGCACTCAAATGTATATACAAAACAGAATGTCTCAGATTTCACGGTCCATTATATCTAGCCACGAGGACCAATATATGCCCATACCTGCAAAGGTAGGCGCATTTGACTACTCCCTCTTTCCAAAAACAATTGAAGATCTGAATTCGCTACCGCATAGCATAACCAAAAGTGATTTTCTAGAACTGTTTGAAAAATCTGTATTGTCCTATTATGCTTCTATTTAGCCATGCTCAAACATTATTAGCACCTTTGTGCAGAGAAACGCAGCATGTGTAATATGAAATGATTCGAAATGGAACGTTCTACGTGATGTTGACAAAGTGTCCTCATGTATGATGTTGAAAATTTGGTTTTGTATGGTACAGCTGTTGTAGCTTGTATTGTTCGGAGTCTGTAGTGCATTGCTTATTTAACATATCTGCAGCTATGCTTGTGTAAGATAGGCATTAATTACGCAGTTGTGTTCCATTGTCTGGTTTGATTTGTGTAGCGCTCATGTCTGCAGCGGTCTTTGAAGCTTATTTTATGATAACACCACTTTGTATCGACCTTTGGGGCAAACAGTATCATTAAACAAATAAAATAAATAAATGAGTATCCTTTCACAAAACGAATAGACAGAATGGTTGCTAGTCAGCGCACGCGTACGTATGTCGTCTCCCTTGTACCGTTGTAAGTTCCGTTTCCTCGCAAAACATTGCATTGAAAGTTGCGAAATTTCACGAGTATGTTTATCATGCCAGATAATATTTTAATGCCTTGCGGCCAATCCACATTTCCTTTCTGTTCTTCTACCCGTGTGTCCTACACCCGAGAGCCTGTACGCTTGCACCATACTGGTGCTACATGCACACAGGTTCTGAAAGTTATTTTGTTTTCACAAATCACAGTGCGCGTGCGAGTGAGTCTTGCTCTTGCGGTAGTAGAAAGTAATGAAAAACAGAGAACTCGCTGTGGGTAGGCGAATTGCTTTAGTTTTCATCTTATGACTCTAAAGCAAAAACAGCTGTATAGAAAAAAAATACAAGTTTTCGACTTGAATTTTGTTCATCTGTAAAACAAAAAGCTTGAACGTCGGTAACTAGACGGCTGTTTCCGTAGCATCATCCCGCTACGATTGACGAACGAGAAAATTCTGCGCGATATTTCATATAGGCTCGAACAAAGGCGGTCATATTCGCGGCACTGATTGCACATTTATTGCATCGAGGCCTGGCGAGAGTTTCGAAAACTTTCTATGAGCTCTCCCACGTATACGCGTCCCTATGCAGGATACCTGGCCGCCAAGGAGTCTTTCTAAATGAAATGGAAATGACCGGCTCCTTGGCGTGGCTTCTCTTGCCGGACCACATGCTTTCTATACTTGCGACCATAAGATTTATCACAACAGCCTGCTTGCACGGGTATTATTCTTCTGACTGCAAACTCTGATCTGACATCGTTACACTTACTATACCATTGTAGCAGAACATTCTGGAAAACACTAGAGATGCAAGTGACACTCAAGGTACCAAGCTGTCGTGTTTCCCAACTAAAATTTTATTTGCACAGCTTTGGTTTAGCGCTCTGTTCCTTATGTCTGTTTTGTTATAATAATGAAACAATAGATCCTTTTTTTTTGTCGGCGCTTCTCCTTCCCGAAGTAGAGCGCGTTGGAAGTTCCACTGTGCCAGCTTGGCCTGTCACTGAATGTTCCTGCTAGACAGAGAAAATGCAATAATACTATTTCTCTATTAATCTCTATAATAATAATAATAATAATAATAATAATAATAATAATAATAATAATAATAATAATAATAATAATAATAATAATAATAATAATAATAATAATAATAATAATAATAATAGAGAAAATACAGGGAATCTAGCCGGCGTATAGTATACATACAGATTGCCTTACATGGTACGCTGCATAGGGAGGGGAACAGAGACAGAAATGCCCTAGGAGGAGAATGGCGGGAAAAGAAAGGCGAAAGGCATGATCATGGAACCACCTTTCCGCTTCTATCGCCGCCATCATCGACATCGACAGCTTCAAGACTGCCATTCATGAAGCCTTTTGCTAAGATGTTTTTCTTTACTTGTTATAACTGTATTTTTTCTCTCTTTTACTGTGCAAATATTTGTATTTACCACTCCTTCCTGTAATGCCCTCGGGCCTTCGAAGTATGATAAATAAATAAATAAATAAATAAATAAATAAATAAATAAATAAATAAATAAATAAATAAATAAATCGTGATACGTCGAGGTGAGGCAAATATGATGGCTTTGACATCCTATGTAAACATGATATTCAATATATTGACATTTAAGTCAACGTCTTGAAGGAATGAGAAGATAAGATTTAAAGGGTATATTTTTGTAGTGTCCTCCTTTGGAAGATTCATAATATGGCATACATAGAGGAAGATATGTGCTGTCATATAAAACTTCATTAGCCACTTTCGTTGACTGAATTGCTAACATTACTGTTGTACTTTGTATTTATTTCTCTGTTTGAGTAGCTACTTCTTGTTCCAGGGAAATTGTATCAGTCATGTTTGACTGTTCAACGACAGCCTCTATTTTCTGCTCTCCATACCATTTGTAGAAGTCTAAATGTCTATTCAAGTAATGATTTTTCGTATGCGGCACTCTATCTTGGTGAATCCCCCTTAGTAGGTACGTGCAACAGTTCGAGGCCTTCATCATCATCATCATTTGAGCCTATAAGGGTGTGTCCTTTTTTTTCTGAATTGTTTTGCCACCTGGTTGGTGAGTGAGTGAGTGAGTGAGTGAGTGAGTGAGTGAGTGAGTGAGTGAGTGAGTGAGTGAGTGAGTGAGTGAGTGAGTGAGTGAGTGAGTGAATAAACTTTATTGCAGGTCCGTCGAGGACGCGAACTCGTCGCGCACCCGGCTAGTCCCACGTCGGGACCGGCAGGTCTAGCCCACCGGTCCGGTCGCGGGCACGCCGGACGGCCAGGATTTGCTTTTCTAGAGCGGGGCTACGCATAAGCGAGTCCCACTCCTCCTAGATGAAATTGGGGTATGTCGACCCGCACTCCCAGAGCATGTGAGGTAGAGTGGAGGTCTGGCCGCAGGACGGGCAGGCGTCGTCGCGATACACGCCGGGGTAAGTAAGCCTCGTGGAGAGCGGACAGACACGGATATGTGCTGGCCTGTAGAAGCCTAAGCGAAACGGCTTGCGCCCTATTCAACTTGGGGTGAGGGGCTGGAAATACCCTTCTGGACATGTAGAAATATTTAATAATCTAGTTGTGAGTAGCGGGAGCGTGCTCCTTATAGAGGAAGCACGGTCGGTGAGGTCACGCGCAGCCTCGTGGGTAGACTCATTGAGGTTCGTGGGAGCACCCGCTAACGATCCTACGTGAGCGGGAAACTAGTGAATTGAATGGTTTGTGAGAGCATGTGGACTCGAGCCGATAAGAAGACGAACGGCTTCCTTGGCGATGCAACCTTTCTGAAAAGCCCTAACTGCTGTTTTCGAATCACTATAGATTTCGGACCCACGACCGTCTAGCAGGGCGAGGGCGATGACGACTTGCTCGGCGACTCCGGGGTCTGAAGTGCGAATCGAGGCGCTATTGG